>NC_056725.1:1971403949-1971443949 GCF_019279795.1 Protopterus annectens | reverse complement strand
GATACTTTATTATTCAAAGAAACTGCAACACTCACTATTCCCTACAATAACAGAGTAAACAGTACCAGTACAGGGTAAAAAAGTTTTTATTTCTCAGCAGAGTGTTTGTATCCAATGTACCTGTGGGAGCAATATTTGTTAGCACTACCTGAATGTTTAAACACAAAGTTCCAGATTACACATTAGTATTATGCACATACATCTCACTCTGTTACTGTACACACTCTGGTCACAGCTTGACAGCATGGGGGTGTAGATAGGACATATTTGGCTTATTACTCTACTAACAGTTTCAGGAGTTACTACAGTGACAGGTTTGTTCTCATAGATGTTTGACAATCACTTGTATTCCCTGTTTGCTGGCTAAACATCTGGGATCATCCTACAGACTTCCCAGGGGGGACAGGGTGACAGGCAGCAGATATGGGCCCGTATACTGGAAATTCTGGTCTTATCTGTACAGTTGTGGGGTATGATTCTGTATGCAGCCTACTTCTACTCCCAGGATTATGAAAATGGCTGTGTCTGCTACAACTTAAAAACTGTCCATCAGAGTTGTGTGTGCTAGATAGATATTGCTGTATATCTCCTATCTGCTTTCTGTCTTATAATTCTCCTGTGCTTTTGCATTCTGACCTTGTATTACAACACTCTTATGCAGATTTCCTAGACAGCTATATTTTGTAGGACAGTGTGAGTGACAGTGATAATACCTCATTATTCAGAGCAACTGCATCAGTCACAGTGCCATACAATACCGATGTAAACAGTACCAGTACAGGGTATCAGTCTTGTATTTCTGAGCACGGTGTTGGTATCTGACAGACCAGTGGGAGAAATGTTTGTTAGCACTACCTGAATGTTGCCACCCACAGTAGCAGATTCCACATTACTATAATGCACATACATCTCACTCTGTTACTGTACACACTCTGGCCACAGCTTGACAAAATGACATACGTGGCTTCTTACTCTTATAAGGTTTTAGGGAGTTGCTAGTGTGCCATGTTTGTTCTCATAGATGTGTGTCAATCAGTTGTATTTCCTGTTTGCTACCTATATGTCTGGGATCATCCCACTGATTTCCTAGGGGGACAGGTTGAAAGGCAACAGATATGGGCCACTTTACTGGACATTCTGGACATATCTGTACAGTTGTGGGGTATGATTCTGTATGCAGACTACTCCCACTGCCAGGATTCGAACCATTGCTGTGTGTGCTAAAAATGCAACAGTTCACATTTCAGTTGCATGTGCTATTCGGGTTTTGTTGTTTACCTTTTCCCTGTTTTCTGTCTATGTGTCTCTCATTTGTACTAAATGGCCTCTGGGGATTACACCAGCATATACAGGCATTGCTACACATTCTATTTATGGTGCACCGTGTGGGTAACAGTGCTTAATACAACAGTACTATTACGTGATTGCAAATCTACATTACCATATGATACCAGAGTATACACATGCAGTCCAGCAGTTAGACCTTTATTGTCAGGCTATTATGCATTTATTTACATACAAACTATATGAGACTCTTTCTGCTATATTCTGTGGTGTATGCAGCACTTGCCTTAAACAATACAGGTTTTATACAGGTAATTAATTTACTAATACTTTTAGATTTATTTCCTATGACAATAAATGCATGAGTATTACTGACCTGCCTCATGTCGCAACCTCTCCAGGTGACTTCCATGGTCATCCCAGTTCAGGGCCCCACTCAATTGCAGCTATGGAGGACATAAGATGAATATTTAGCCATACCTATCCATGATATACATGAGCTGGCAATTATTACACACATAGTAGAGTGATACTTGCACACAGCTGGGACATCCCCTGCCATTCTAGTCTCTAGGATCCACTGCTCCAAGAGGTCCCCTTACGCCACTTCAGGTTGGCATAGTGATGCCTGACCTGCTCACCAGTTCAGGGTATGCTAGTGGCACTGGTGAGGTCATGGGCGAGATGGTCCCAAGCTTCCGCCTTATATTGGAAACCCTGTTACTGGCCCTGTAGCAGTCTCTGCTCATGGTCTTTGACAAGGAGTCCTACCATGACTCTGGACTCCTGGATGCACTAGCGCTGCACCCAAAAGCACACCTTCTCTCCCCTTCCTGACATGGTGCCTGCAATGGGAAGCTACAATCAGTTATGAGATGTATTCCCACCTGTTGGGTTAAAGTAGGACTGATTTCTCGCACTTTTCCATGATTGGCCTGTTTTGAAAAGGCTAAGCCATGGGCAAACCTGCTTACCTAAAATTGGCATTGTTTAAAGGGGTATACCACTGGGCACAATGGGTTATCTGGCCTACATATTGCTTACATCTCCTAAGCTGGCCTGTGCAATGCTTAGTGGTCCTTACATTAGACTTTGCATTATATTTTCTTTTTAGCATTGATTTCTTATTCATTACATCTTATATATCTGCCTGGTATCCATGAGTAATGTGTACGTACAGTCTGTGGGGTCCTTGTGTTTTATTGGGGACTTCAACACTCTGTTACAATTACACCTCACTTCTGGGCTTACTGCTGTACTCCATTTCACATATTTATGTTATGCAGTGGGTTATGGAACATATGCCTGTATATTGATTCCTTTCACAGGTTCAGTTTTATTTCACTATAGTGAGGACTTGTTTAGTGATACCTCATTCTTCTGTACTGCTGTGGTGGCTTGGTTGTTAACTACTGTGACTATATTCTATATGGTCCTGGGTTCAAGACCTGCAAGGTTGTTTATTTTGTTGCTGGGCAGAACAAGGGCCGTAGGATACAGAGTGATTAAGGCACTTTTGAGCAGTTGTAAGCGGGTTTGCATGGGTTTGTGCGAGGGTAAGTAATGCTCGCGTCCAGTTAAATATGCTTACAGAGAGTTAGCTTCAAAATTGCTTAACCTGGGTGTGCATTGATTACCCCCATGCACAAGGGCTTAAACTCGCTTTCTACTGCTTAAATATGCTTGCTACTGTGTATTGGTGCTTAAACTTGCTTACTAGTGCTTTATTCATTATGACACTGACACCTCACCTGTGCATATAATGCAGTACTCCAGTTCACAAATATATGTTGTGTTATGTTGTAATTATTATATTATGTTTTTAACTCATGATACATATATATATATATATATATATATATATATATATATATATATATATATATATATATATATATATATATATGTTCATAGGTAGGTACTAGGCTATCTTCCCGAAGGCATATATAAGCCTAGCCAGAATGTGTCAGCTTTCGCTGCCCCGTTAGATTAGTTCCCTAAGCCTCTGTATAGCAAAGCCATTGAAGTGATCCCTAGGGTAAACCTTCTGTTTCCCATCCACTTGTCAAGGTTTTCCTTGAAGAGGGTTAGCGAGGAGCTCTGCCTATTGTAGATTGGAATCTTGTTCCAGAGTATGGGAAGTCTCTGGGACAGGAATCTATCCCTCCAGCATGTCTTATCTATTGTTGTGGTGAGGTTTAGATCCCTGGAGCATGTGGCTTGAGGGGACATGGTTTTCTTTAGGTGGAGCATGTCCTTCAATTCTGGGTTGGACATGGCCTTGTATGTCAGGCAGAGATCACCTCTAAGTAGGTGGTATGCAATCGAGTACAGCTGGAGTTTCTTCAGTCGAGCTGCATTGGTGAGGCACTTCTTTAGTCTTTCCAGTTGTTGTAGGTGTCTTGTAAGGTACATCCCAAATGGGGCATTGTACTCTATGATGGTCTGATGAGTGATGCATAGAGGGGCCCAATGACCTCTTTCAATCTGGATGCAAATCCTTTTGTGATTAGGTGGGCCACATAGAAGGATTTTCTAACCACTTTGGCAATGTGATTATCAACGGAGAGGTTACGATCTACTTGAGTCCCCAGATCCCTTATTATGTCTTCTGTATTTAGGGGGATACCACCTATGTGGTAGTCTGTGGGTACTTTGTTTTTTCCAAAGGGGGTGACTATGCATCTTTTGGCATTTAGCTTGAAGCCATGGTTTTGACACCAGGTATCTGTCTCAGTGAGACCCTTTTGGAGGATGTTTGTGTCAGTCAGAGAGTCAGTTATAGCCCCTAGTTTGCAGTCGTCTGTGAACTTGGTTAGCCATAGTCCTCCTGTGCTTGCCTGTACCTCTGAGAAGTATATGCTGAACAGGAGGGTTCCTAGGACTGAGCCCTGGGGAATGCCACTTGTAACCAGTTTATAGTCAGACCTAGCTCCCGCAACTCTTACCATGTGGGTTTTGTCCATGAGCCAGCTGGCAATCCATCTCGTGATGTAGGGGTTTATGTTCAGGCTGGTGAGCTTGTCTATAATACCTGAGTGGGTAATGGTGTTGAAGGTCTTTGAGAGGTCTAGATAGGCTGTGTGGATCACCTTTCCATCATCTATAGCCTTGGTAACTGTGTCAAAGAAGTCCACCAGGTTTAGGAGGCATGATCTGCCCTTAACAAAGCAGAACTGGGTAGGGTCCAGTGTTTGGAGGTTTCCAATGTCTCTGTTAATGAGACCCATGATGATGCGCTCCATAGCTTTGCAGAACAAGCTGGTCAGGCTTATAGGGTGATAGTTCCCGCGGTCTGTTATGGCTCCACCTTTGTGGACTGGAATAACTGTTGCTGTGCGCCACTCTCTGGGCACATAGCCTGTGGAGAGGCTGAGTTTAAACAGTGTGTTTAGGTGAGGGGTTAGTTCATCTTTGAGCTTATGTAGGACGCAGCCTGGGACACTGTCCGGTCCCATTTATGCTGTGGAGAGGGCTGTGGAGAGGACTGTTTTAACCTGAATGTCTGTGATTTCAGGGTCATTACATTTGCCTGGTATAGTTATGGGCCCTTTTGGGGCTAAGAGGGGGGTGAAGTTTGCACTGAACCTGTCTGCCAGGATGTTGGCTATATCGGTCGGTTCAGTGTATTTTGTGCCATTCTGCACTAACTCTGAGCAGATCTGAGAATTGCCACTTAGATTCTTGACATAGCTAAAGAATGCCTTGTGGTTATCTTTGGTGTCCATGGCAATTTTGCTTTTGAAGTTAGCCTTGGATTATTTTATGAGGGAACATAGTTTCTTGCTGATACTGATCAGGGAAGTCTTCCCCTCTTGGGATTTTACTCTTTTCTGTACTAGTTTCCTCCTTCTGTTGTATAGCTTGTTTATGACAGGGGTCCACTAGACTGGTTTCCTTTTCTTTGAGGAGTGAGTCTTGGTTTTGTTTGGGATAGCACGATCCATGCATTCTTATAGGTGCCCATGGAGTGCATTAGTAAAGGATTTTACAGCTTGGACAGCATTATCCTTTAGCATAGGGGCTTTGAAACTTCCCACCTCAGTCGTAAGTAACATGAAGTTTGTTCTCTCTCTCTCTCTATACATATATATATATATATATATATATATATATATATATATATATATATTTATGTTTGTTTTTTTAATCTTGTTTTGTTATTAATCTAATCCAATTACTTATTATATTTGTTCTAACATTTCCTATTTTTTTTTCTATGTGCATTTTTTGTTTGGAGAATTTTTTTCTACCCGGGTGAAAACCGGCTATTTTGGCCCAGTCAGACATTACCCGGTTAACAAAATAAATAAATAAATAATTAGGATAAAAGGTGCTGGTCAGGAAGGTTGCAGCTCATCTAAAATGGAAAACATCTTGAGCAACAGAGGGTGTACCTGTAACCTAACTGTGTGTAAGGAAATGCAAAATTGGTGACATTTACAAGATGGGATTCCCATAATAATGATCCTGGGGCATGATGTGTATGACAGAGTTGCAAACCTTTGGAACTTAAGCAACATCTGTAATCAGCATATTTGTATGCTGTACAGATGACACCTGACTCATTGCAACTTATTTAGAGAGGGAAGGAAAAGGAGGTCATTGTTTTAGAGTGAATGTCTAGTTAGCAGATGTTTTACATATGTTCTGAACTTGATCGAGAGCTCTGAAGATGGACAGAGGCACAAAAGCTATCGGAGGAAATGTTTATTAAGCTGGTTTAGTTATCTAGGATCTTGTGCATTAGGATTAAGTATTCCTTGGCTTAACTGAAAACAGATATATAAATAAAGTGACTTTTAGTTAATATCAACAAATAAATTATTACACATAAATGGAAGATCAAACCTGAAGAACGACGACTAACCCTGGTAATGGCCAGTTGTCGATGAGTGAGAGTTGTCATCTTGTCATCGGGGACAGGTACAGGTGAGCACTCCCTATTTAAAGGAAGTGCTGCTGTCTGTGCCTGCAGAATTCAACAGCAGGCATGCCATTCAGATGAGGATGGAGGCAACTGGCAGTGATTGGGTTGAGGGTCATGCTAAGGGGATGTCTGATCACACGGCAGTTGTTTTAGTCATTTGTTCAGGGCTGATATGCCATAGGAATTTTATTTAAAAAGTTAAATAAAAATAAAAAATAAATAATAAAAGGATCTTTTGGGGTTGTTTTGCAGGTCCCATGGTTGGCTGGCAGTTTTTTTAAAGAAAAAAAAAAGCAATCCATATATATATATATATATATATATATATATATATATATATATATATATATATATATATATATATAGATATATATATATATATATATATATATATATATATATATATATATATATATATATATATATATATATATATATATAGTAAGAGGCTTACTCCTCAACTGTACAGATTTCTGCAGAATGTCCAGTCTTTTGCCTCATATTTTTACTCTGTTCCCTCATAGAACTTCTAATTTTCTGGATATTTTGTGGCAAATCAGTGAAGACCGAATTCACTAGATAATGACAGTCATTTGATTTATAGACTTGATATCCTTTGGAAAATGCTTGGTAACCCAATACCTCTTACTTTCTAAGTTTATAAGAGCAATATTTAAAATTTGTCCTGTATTTGAGGATTTGTCCCCCTCATTATATTTGGTTTGCCCAGATTTTTTTGTGTTACGAGGTTGAGAGCTATAGTGAGAGGAAATAAATAGTAATTAAAAAAATAACAGAGAGAGAAAAAGGATGATGTATGGTGCACTCTTGGACATAGTTTATGATTGCTTGAATCTGTATGATGTGGCTGCTTATGGGTTGTTTCTTTATTACAGCAGGGTTGTTTAATGCACTGTCTTAGACAGTTGAATCATGCTTTAATTAAATAAGGCAAGCTTGGTGTGGGAGCCTGAGTAGTCAGGGGCTTATATTCTATTATGTTTTGTGTTAGCCTTTCGGATTGATGTATCAGTTGTAATGGCGTACTTATTTGGGTCAGTAGCTGCATCTCGTTTTATGGCAGGTTGATTTATTATGGGGGTAAATTTTGTAGCCTGACTTCAGGGAATTCAGTCAATTTTGTTTTATGTTCTAGTTGGGGTTGTGTGTAGGGTAAATGGTATTACATAATTCATTGTGTGATGGTATTTTGTGTATAATGAATTTATAATAAAGTTGTAAGGTTAGTATCAAACTTTATTAAGTTTTAGGCATAGTATTTTGAATAACCGGCAGTATATAATCTTACCTCTGCATTTCATTATTAGGTTGTACACATCCCTTGTTTTGTCAGAATGGTTTTAGTGAGGAAATGTCATGGCATTCTGGAACTCTCACAGAAGCTCATTTTCAAGAAAGGAGCATGGAAATATCCTGTGGGCTATACATTCTAGAATCTCGCAGCAGCACAGCATCCAAGCAGCCCATTATTTCTTTCAAAATAATTCTAACTTTGCATGACTCTTAGCTGATCAGATCCCCCCCCCCCTTTCTTTTAACATTCTTCCCTGTACTAATTCTTTCTATATTTCAGGATCAACCTCGGTGCAGTCCATTAAAGAGAGAGATGGTTGCATTCATTGCAGGAAGCACAAGACTTGCTGCTTAATTTAGAAATGGTGGGGGTGGCTGAACAAAAGAAGAATTCCAGAACGAGACCTTGAATGAATCCAGAAAAAAGGTGCATGGGCAGGTCCACCTCCAGCTAAGAAGGCTCGAGAAAGACAGTCAGAGATGCTTCCAGCCAAAAGGTCACCCCTTCCTGCTCATCTAGCATATCTACAGTAGCAAAAGGTGATGTCTCTGTATGGGTTACAGGGCTTAATATTAGAGGTAGGGGGTCAATCTGCTGATAATTGTTTAAAGTATTTTAGAAATTCTTGCCTGAAGAGGGCAGAGATAGGCTGTTTGGCTTAGCCTGAGAGAGAAACTTTGTTGCCTCTACACCTTTGGGCCTGAGAATGGAGCATGTATTGATGTTGACCAGGTGGTGCAGTTACCTTTACCCAACTTGCATGGGGGATATGAGGACATCATGGCTTTGGAAAGGGAGGCCCAACCCCAGTCAGATGAATGTATCCCCCAATTCTTGTCCTGATAGCTACCCTCAGGTTCATATACCCCAAATCACTTGGCTCTAACATCACAGCACGTTCCCTCTAAAGTCAAAGATAAGATTTTAAAAGGGGAGTTTGTAGATATCTTCAATATGGTAGATAATGAGGGTATAAAGCGTTAATATATCCAACAAGGACTTGATGGCAGCCTTAGCAATTATTGTGAAGAAAGTTTCGACCAAGGCACCTGTGAAAAACTTGTATACATGGTCTTTGGGTTTTGTGGTATTTATGGCCATAATTACTGAGAAGGATCCCACCCAAGCACTGCCTTTATTTGTTTACTTTGTAGCCATAAGGGAAGCCCACCATGTGAAAGGGAATTTGGGTTGGCTGAATTATGATCAGTGTTTTAGGAATCTGAAAGCCCTCAATAGCTCCCTCAGGTTGGAGTCTTGGCACCCTGACACATAGCTCAGTACTCTAATGGAAAAGGAGGCACCTACAGGCATTGAGGGAGGGGCTGCTAATACAAAAGATATAAGATTTTGTTGGGCATTCAATAAGGGAAAATGTGTTTCGCCCACTTGCAAATATAACCACTAGTGTTCAGGATGTAAGAAGGATCATCCTGTTTTCATATGCTGGTGCTTTCTCCCTAAAGACAGGTGGAATTTTTCTACATCATAGATAGACTGAGAGGTTGGTAAGAGGCACAACTCTTTCTTTCATGCCAAACCAACTTTTCATGGGCACAAGGTGGGCTTTGGGAGGGGACCCCAATGTGCCACATCAGGCTTATTTCCCCATTTGTCTAGAAAAGTTATCCTGTTTGCTATCAGATTACCCAGATCAAAGGGCAGCAGTCAGTCTTATTTTCTATAGGCTTGCCAATCAACTCCACATCCCTGTTAAATTCCAAGTTAGTTAACCATTTGTCATTCATCAAAGGACAAGAACACATTGCAGCCAGGTTAATAGACAAAGCGCAATGAGATGGCAGGATAATTGGCCCCTTTTCATCCCCACTGTGGTTTTTATTTAAAATTTCCCCAATTGGCTTGGTTCCCAAGAAACAATAAAGTGAGTTCAGATTGATTCATCACTTATGTCACCCAGTGGGAGGGCAGTAAATGATTTTATTGACAACAAACTGACCAAGGTACACGACTCCTCTTTGGATCATGTGGCGGAAATCATCATGGGCTATACAGACTCCTGTCTCTGTAAGATGGATATAAAATCTGCTTTTTGTCTTCTTCCAGTGAGACAAGAGGATTGGCCTTACTTAGGTTTTCAGTTCAATGGGAAGATATTTTTTGACACTGCAGTGCCAATGGGCTGTTTTGTGGCTTGTGCAATGTTTCAAAGATTTAGCACAGTTTTACACTGGTGTTGGCAAAACAGGCCCCCCTGCCAGTCAGCAGTACACTACCTGGATGATATTTTGATAGTGGGGGAGGGTCAGACTAGTGCTTTGGAAGGGATGTCTATTTTCAAGCAGCTTTGCAGTGAGTTGGGATTACCCTTGGCCAATAACAAGTCAGAGGGGTTAAGCCAGGTCCTGAGTTTCTTAGGCTTAGATGTAGACACCACTGATAACTCCTTCAAGTTTCCTCCTCCTAAATTGTGACACGTCTGGCAGTTACTTTGGAGATTTTTGCATTCCAGCAAAGTACAGGTAGGAAACATCATACAGTTACACAGTTTGTTAAATTTTCCCTGTAGGGCAATGTGTCCAGGCAGAACTGTCCAACAGTCCGTGTCTGACTTGTTGAAAGGTAATAGGCCCAAGCACTATCTGGTCAGGCTGATCAGATGAGATAAAGAGGACTTTTGGTAATGGTTTATGTTCTTGAGCCAGTTTAATGGTGTTTCTTTTGGCAGTCCCCTTGGACCACAAACACCAACCATGAGCTTTTTACTGATGTGGCTGGGGGGATCCATTATGGGGGATATTTTATGGGTAGCTGGTTTGCTGAAAGGTGGCCAAAACGTTGGTCCATGGAGAGGAGGAGGGACATCATGTTTCTAGAGATTTTTCCCATCAGGGTGGCAGTATTAGTATGGAAGGCTAGATTACATGGCAAGAGGATCATTTTTCATTCAGACAATATCGCAGTGATTCATGCTATCAAAAAATGTTCTTTCAGGTCTCGGTGGGTCCATTCCGTCATCAGGCTTTTAGTTTTGCTGAGTTTACAGATTAATTTGTCATTTTCATGTGTTCATGTCCCTAGTTATTTTAATCCCATAGTCAACAGCCTTTTCTAGTTTCAGTTTGACAGGTTTCACCTCTTGGCCAAGCATTCAGATCCAAAGGGTGCCACAGTTCCTCTAGGAGTCTGGCTAAATGGAGAAGACTACCATTATTGGTTTGGTAAATTCTTGGGCCAGCAACACTAGGAAAGCTTACTCATCATCTCTACAGGTTTTCAAGAAATTCTACAAGTCTTTGATCCCTGGTCCCAGGCCATAGGGAGTTGAGTTGCTACAATATCTAGTGGATAGGTCTACAGCCGGGGACTCACCTAAAACTCTCAGAGTATACCTGACAGCTTTAGGATGGTTGGAGCATTATTAGGCCTTCAGGTGGTGTCTAGACATTGGTTATGGAGAGGATACTTAAGGGCCTAAAGAACATGC
Source organism: Protopterus annectens (assembly GCF_019279795.1). NCBI lineage: Eukaryota > Metazoa > Chordata > Ceratodontiformes > Protopteridae > Protopterus > Protopterus annectens. Next base: position 1,971,432,972 of record NC_056725.1, on the reverse strand, counting down.
AGGGACTTTCACACTATCCCAGAAAATCTATTGGAAGATAGCTGTTTCCCCTTGTTATTCAAGGTCCTTACAGGTCCATTGGTGAATTTCCCCTGCTTGTCTCTATTATAACCACTTTGTTCACCTCTTTGCATGTGAGTACTTTCCAGGTCAAAGAACTCCTTTACCTTTGTTTGGAGGATCTTGCTATCCACAAGGAGTTTGTCATGATTTGGTTGAAAAAAATCTAAGCCTGACCAAGTTGGTAAAGGTCAGCAGGTGTGCCTTGACAAGACCAATAGGCTAGTCACTTGCCCCATGCACTGGGTAAGTCTGGTATTTAATATTACCCCCTTACAAAAGAGGTCAGGTTTAGTTTTTGTATGGGCCCCAGCAGGCCTTTTAACCTATCAGAGATTAATGCAATTCTCAGGCGGGCCTTGGCAGAGAAAGCAATTCACTAACAAGGATACTCTTCCCATTCCTTTTGGATAGGTTGTACCTCAGACTTGGCCATGGAAGGGCAATCTATGCAGGTCATGAAAAGAATGGCAAGGTGGATCTCTGATGTCATTTTGTCATACATCAGGCATTCTTTTTTCTGTTGCAGGGAAGGAGGTGATTTGGTTCTTGGACCATTCTTTTATTCCAAGAGCATTCTTCAGAGCTTTGGTCCTCCCGGCTGGTCAGGCAAGTTTCTTTGATAGTAACTGGTGGACAGTTCATTCTTTTGGTTTCCCGGGTCTTAGTTGGTTTCAGTTTTAGGAAATCTGGTGTAAGATTACAATGGAAGAAACCTCACTCAGCATTGTGATAATTCACCTTGGGGGAAATTATATGGGTCAAGCCCCTAAGAAGATATTATTGGTCATAATCTTATCTAATATGGAGCATTGATAGCAACTATATCTGAAAGTAGCATTCTTTTAGTCCACCATCATTCCTAAACTGTACTGGAGGGGTACTAAAAGGCCTAATGCCATTGAGGGAGCAAGGCATGTTATCAACCACAGAGTCAAGTGGGCTGCTACCCAAACTGGTTTTCAGGTGATTGAGCACAGTGATATTGACAAACTGGAGCCCAATTTCTATGTTTTAGATACTGTTTATTTAAGTAACATGGGGTTTGATTTGTTTAATTTGAATATGGTTGTTAAAATTCAAAAAACAATTGTCAAAGTTTAACTTGTTTTCTTTCATTACCCAGAATTTATTTATGAAGTCATTGTTTAGGAGAGTAACTACATGGCGTGCCAGTTTGGCAGCGGCCTTATGGCTTCACTGCTTTTGTGTTTACCCCCTGTTCTTGTTCAGTAGTTTAGGTTTTCCTCAAGTTAGACTTAGATTTAACAGGTGGCCACATGAAGGAGTATGTGGCTTGTAAGTATAAGTTAAATGGGTTTGCCACCAGGTCTGAGGTAGCCAGGAAGGCATACCCGGTTTTCTCTGAAGTGGCAGCCAGAACAGGCGGGTGTATACCAACTGGCTTGAGGTGATGGTTTGATGGTATTTGTTGATATGCTGCATATGAATTGCTTATGGCATCACTATTGGTTGTCCTTGACTGTTGCAAAATAAAAGGTCACAAAGTCAATCTGGTGTGTTTTATAACTCAGCTCAGTGGACAACCCTATGTTAGACAAACACAGGACTACATGAAGTTGCAAGAGAGAATCTTATTTTCAATGGAAAGTGAAAGAAGACCTTAATAATGCCCACTATGGACAAGGATCTTTATATTCTTTGACTTTTCTCTACAATGATATTTCATTATCCCTCTTTTGTGCCCGTTATTAAGTGTAAGAGCTGCTACAGACAGTGATTAATTTTCTCCTCTAACACAGAAATTGAGCATTTGTAATTGCTGCTCTACTAAAGTTAAAAAATTCAAATCCATAAATCCATACATGAATGAATCAATCAATCAGTTGAACAACCAAGCAATACAGGCATAACTCATAACTGTATGGAAGAACAACCAGTTTGTAATGATAACGTAGCAGTTTTGTTAATTATATATTTTACAGATCTTGCTTCATGGCTAGCATTTAACCTACTGTCTAGAGTAGCTCCTTTATTCTATGTGGTGTGTGTAATATTATATTTGATTTTACTAAGAGTTACCAGTTTTATAACCTAAAATACAAGGTCTGACATTGTATGTTTTGTCACTTTGGGAGATTGCACATAAGAATGAAGAATAGCTTGCAAGTATCATACATTGTTTTCTGTGAGTATAAGATTATTCCTTGTTGAAAATGTAAACATAGATATATATATATATATATATATATATATATATATATATATATATATATATTTGTTCTTTGTTCTGTTTCTGTTACATATTGTTTTATTCCCTCAGTCTGTAAAAAAAAATCATACAAATCAAAATGCAATAAATAGACAGATGAGGTGTTTTCTTTATTCATAGCATCCCTTTATGCACACCAAGATTTATTCCAAAGATCATCAGCTCTGATGGTAATCTTGCTCTGCTATCATATATAGTTGGAAATGAACAATTACCTGTCCTAGTCATATCAGGAGGTTGTCTGCTACAGGAAGTGGTACACCATTATTGATTGTGAATGTTTCACCATCATGCAGGCTTTGGAAACTCTGTTACTACTTCTGGGCCAAGTCTTTCTTCCCATCTTCAAAACTGCTCATTTGAAAGGACTCATCCAATACTGAAAGAAGAGAGATATCTAGTGCGCTTTAGTCCTGCGGTTATTTTTATACTGTTGCTATAGAGGTGGGTCAACCTATGCAACACCAATGCCATTGCTTAACCCTCTGATGTACTGAACTAGGATAGAAGTATGTTACATGGGATGGAATAATGATAGGCTTGCATGGGTTTGGTCACCAAAGGGAAAGGGTTAATGGGTTAGGCTAACTGACAGTTAAATAAAAAAAACTTCTGTGAACTATGTAACAGCTAGAATCATTTTGTAGCAAGACTTCAAGATTGGAATAGTGTCTGAAGTTGGTAAAGACAAGACCAAATGAATTCTTATTGAAGGGAAAGTGACATCTATGTTTGTATAAGAGAAAAGATGAAAATGCATTATTCTTATTACAAGAACTGCTCAGGACTACGCATGAGTGTAGAGAGTGTGTGTGTGTGTGTGTGTGTGTGTGTGTGTGTGTGTGTGTGTGTGTGTGTGTGTGTGTGTGTGTGTGTGTCTGTGTGTATGAAGGAAGGGGTATACGTACGTCCCGGTAAGTGTGAGTTACTGAAAGTATTACCTCTTTTGAAGTGAAAAATACTTTGGAAAGAAGGAATGAAACTCAGAAAGGAGAAGATGTTTATAATGTGTATCTGTAGAAAGACAAACTTATCAGTAGCCAATGGAAAAGCCACTGCTGGACTAAAATTTTTAATGATTACTTAATTTATTTCTCCTTACCCACTCACCATAATGCTTTTATATGAATAATGAGTCAAGGATGTTTGTAAATACAGAATATCAGGATCAGGTCAGTAAGCATTCTTATAACTAAGAAAAATGGATTAAAAAAAGGTGCTGTTGGAGTACATATTGTGAGGCAAATTTCTTAGAATCTGTTCCAAGAAAATATTACAAACTGAAGTAATAACTGGGATTCAGCAGACAAACAGTGACCAAGAGGGAAGTATATTCCTAATCAACCAGCAGTTTTTAAATCTTTTAGATAATTTATTATGTTACAATTTCTTGTGCTGTTTCTATTCCATTGAAATGTAACTTAAAAAGCTGTTAGTTTTCTGAGGCAGTTCTGTGGTATTTTTAATCTATATATCAGAATGGCGCTTTCCAATAGCAATGCATGTTTATAGCAACATTATTTTTTCATGTTATAAGAGCATAATCAGCATGTTCTGTGTATTGCAAAATAAATAAATGTTTTCTCAAAGACTTGCCCTACATACATTGTGTGTACAAGGCTGATCTCTGAGTTAATATTAAGCAATAAGGCATCAGGGTGTATGTGTCCCTATATTTATATATATATATATATATATATATATATATATATATATATATATATATATATGGGTTACCTGGTCTATATTATATCATCGAATGCTTAAAAAAGTGAACGATGAATAATCAACCCCATGTAAGCGAAAGCTTACAATCTCGAAAGCTCAAAAAAAATTGAAAGAATATATAAAGTGGGGGGCTTTGCCACCCACACTCCCCCTACTTAAATATACCACCTCCAAGATTGCACTACAGTGCCGAAAATGGCATGGAAGCGGCCAAACAAATAATTTCTCTGGGAAAGAATTCACTTAAAAGCTGCTTCACTGTTTTGCCTTTTCATTGTTTTAAGTTTGACCAAGACACATTCGATAGAATGCGTCTTCGGTCATTTAATAGCAACCCGGGTTACCTTCATTTTGTCAAAAGCTCATTTCACTGACAGTCAAATCAGCAAGACCAATTTGCTGAAAGTTCATTTCACTGACAACTTATTTCAATGAAACTCATTTTGTCGACAGTTATATATGGCCTGATCCCCACTGTAGTGTGATCCTGAAGTTAGAATATATAGTAAGGGGGGGTGTGAGGGGCACAGCCCCACACATTGGGGGGTTGGGGAGAGAAGCTCCCCCACATACTTTGGTTCTATATTGTTTTCTGGAAACAGTTATTTATTGCACTTGTAAGTATCCATCTGTATCACGCCCCCCAATGTGCGATCTCAGAGGTAATTTCACTATCAGTGAAATGAGCTTTCGACGAAATGATGGTAACCCATATATATATATATATATATATATATATATATATATATATATATACATCAAACCAAAAAATAGAGTATGCCTGGTAAAACCACAAACCAAACAGATGCCAGTCGTAGTGTGCAGGTAACCACAAAGCTGTAGCCAGGAAAATTTCTAAGAAAACAGCCACTACACATTTTCTATAAATGCAAATAGCAAAAGAAGCGGAATCCACCAGATAAAATCCAGTATTTAATAGTAAAAAAGAAAACTGCCACAACACGTTTTCAGAATTAAAAAGTAAATGTTGCTGAATGCCACAAAACGTTTTCGTAGGCGTAACACTCGAACTTCATCAGATAAAAGCTTTCATGTTGTCACTTCCTTTATATATCCTTCTTAATCAGAACATTGGTTCAATAAACCATTTAATTCTTTAAAGGAATATGCACTCAAGCACTTTAAATAAATTCACATAAAATCATTTCCTAAATCATTCAATTATTCCACTATAAACTTTAAAAACCTATTTAAAGGTACCTAATTCATATAAATACTAAATATATTAAAAATAAATATATATAAAATTAATTAATACAATATAGAATATATGAAATAAATAACAAATTTGGACTACACATTCCAGCACTTAAATGAAAACAATACAAGATGCTATAAATATAAATGTAGATATCTAGTCACTAACATAGTTTATGTTATAACTTCGCAGATCTGAGCTTAAGTAAAGGAGCAATAGATATATGGTCATTCATGCCCGGAAATTTGTTTGCTTCAAGTACTACTTGCCAATATGTCTCTCTGTATTCCAATTTAGTTTCCCAGGGGCCTCCCCTAAGTTCTCTAGGAACCATTTCCACCACATAAAAGTGGAATTTAGTTTGAGGGCATTGAAGGGTGTGTTTATATAAAGCATTTCTAGAACTATGCTTCTGAATATCATTCATATGTTCATATATTCTACGTTTTAAAGTTCTCTCAGTCTTCCCTATGTAGAATACTTCACACTCTTTGCATAGAGCAATGTACACTAGCCCCTGGGAATTACAATTGGAATAATTGGAAGCAGATCTCCATTTCTTCCTAGCTGTTAAGAATATTTTTTGTTGATGTATAATATATTTATATTGTGGGCATGCCCCACATTTGTATGTACCCTTAGATTTACTGGAAAATACAGAAGGAAAGTTATTATTTTCTAATAGATTTTTTATATTATAACTTTTCCGAAATACAGTTTTGATAGTTTTCCCTTTTAAATTAGGTAAATCAGTGTATTCATTAAGTTTGGCCCATTCACTTTCTACTATATTTCTGATTGCATAGGCATTAGCACTAAAAATTAGTAATGAAAATGTTGTTGTGTATTGAACCTGTTTCACCTTCCTTTGGGCCTATTGAAAATTTAGTTTGTATTGATCCCGTCCCTAAAACAGGTTCAAATTTCCCTTGTCTATTATGACACACTTCCCTTTGTATATCCATTATTATTTCATTGGGGTATTCCCTGTGTAAACATTTCCATAAGTTGGTCACATTCTTTCAAAAAATCTTCTTAATTAAAAGTCATGCGACAGGCCCAAACATACTGCCCCTTGACTATACTCTTTTTTTGATATAATGGATGGGCACTGGTACATCTAATATAAGTGTTAGAAAAAGTGGGTTTCCTGTATATAATAGATTTAAACCCACTTTCAATCACTTGTAAGGAAACATCCAAATAATTAACATAATCAACGGTCACTTGATGCGTAAATCTTAAAAAAGTAGTACTTTGATTTATGTAATTAATAAATTCTTCTAATAACTCCTCTGTGCCAGTCCAAAAAATACATATATCATCCAGGAATCGGGTGTATAGATTCCAACACTCCACATACTTGCTATTATGTATACATTTCTTCTCCCATACCGACAAAACTATGTCAGCATAGGTGAGGGCACAACTGGCCCCCATAGCTACCCCAGATTCCTGTTTGAAAAATTCGCCTTGAAAATATAAAAAAATATTGTTCAAAACAACCACGGTGGTGGTGCTGTGGTAGCGTTGTTGCCTCACAGTAAGATGCTGTCCGGTTCGATTCTCAGCTAGAGCGTCTTCTACGTGCAGACATGCGTGAATGGGTGCACCTTCGTTGAAGGTTGTGCGTCAGGGCTGGTAACTCGGCACATAAAAATCAACTACCAATCATTAGCAGACCAGAGTTCCACTGTGGTGACCCCTAACCGGGAAAAGCCAAAAGACACAAACAAACAAACATTGTTCAAAACAAGTTTGGCTAATTCTAAGATAATATAAATATCATTTTCACTGGTCTTTAAATTATCTCTGAGAGCCTCCTCTACCCAAGCCAGCCCTGTCTCGTGGGGTATGACAGAAAATAAATCTGTTACATCAATAGTAACAAATTTAAGATTAGCTACCTTTAAATCAGGTGTAATTTGCCTTAGGAACTCCCAAGAGTCTTTTAACAAATATATGTCTTTACCCTACAATGATTTCATTTTTCAATCTAGAAATTTTGATAAAGGAGAAATCTTGGAGCATTGGGATGCTACAATGGGTCTTGAAGGAGGATTAGATACATCTTTATGGACCTTGGGAACCCCAAATATCGAAGGTACTCTAGGTGTAGTATTTTCCATGTATAAGTAGATATCATAATCTATAACTCCCTGATCAAACAGATCTTTGAGAGCCAAATCTATTTTCTTATATGAAATATTAATTTCATTAATAGATACCTTACTATACCTGGAAACATCATGCAATATAGAGTACATTTTACCATCATAGATAATTTTATCCATAATTATAATCCCTCCACCATTATTTGATTCCATAACCCTAATATTTGGATATTTTCTCAGAGTATTAAGAAGTAATTTTTCTTTCTCTTCCAGATTAGATACTCTGGTATTAGTCCTGATTTTGTTTCTAATTTTTTTCTCAATACTAGATTCTAAATTTTTTAATTGAGGATGAATGGGAGGATTAAAAGTACTGTATTTCATAGGCACACTGTTGAGGGTTCCCATTGCATTATTTCCAAACATGTTTTCTAAATGTAATTTTCTGACGAACATTTTAACATCTAAAATGACCTGTGCTAAATTACTATTCTGGCCAGGTACAAATTTAAAACCCTTTGTAAATAAATTGAAAAAATCTTGGGTCACCTCCAAATTGCTATAATTAAAAATATGAAATCCAGCTTGTTTACTATTTCATGACCTTCACCTTGTATTGTATTAACTTCCATTTCGGAAACTACTGCCAGGTCCTGTTGTATCCCGCTCCCCTCTGTTGGTATTGCCCCCTGTAAAAATGGTTGTTATTCCCATTTAAATTCCTATTACAGATTCTTTCAGACCTCTGTGGAAGGGGCTCAAAATTACCTTCGGTGGGTTCTGGGCCATCCACATGTTCCCGGGCATATTCATTGTTCTCAATATGGGGTGGCAAGACCTTAGTGTTAGGTTCCTTTCCTCTACTGAATGATGTATAATTATTACGTGGAGGTGCTGGATATTGTAGTCCATCCTGGTATTCTCTAATGTCATGTTCAAGTTTTTTGTATTTTTGTTTAATGTCCTCACATTTCTTGTCAATTTGTATTCTAATATCAGTAACCATAAAACAAAACGTAAAAAGATGAATGAATCCAGTCAGGAAAGTATGGAACATAAATATTTAGCACTTTCATTCACTTTATTTAACGTGAACTTCATCAGAAAACAACTCTCCCAGACACTAAAGCACTTTATATAATCAAACTATAATCACATGATCAATGATGTCAAAAATTAATTACATTCATTAAAGTAAAAAAGTATATATATATATATATATATATATATATATATATATATATATATATATATATAAAATGTAATAAATTAATTTACTAAATTGTGTTAAAAATATATGTATAACAATATATGTACAAAGTGAATGTATATATAAATATAAATATATAAGTGAAAATCTTACATTTATTTAATTTGTAAAAAGCACTTTATGTTAACTAAATCATTCAGTCCTGGAGCATGATCAGCTCCTAAATATACTTGCCAAATAGATTCTTTACATTCCAAAAGAAGTTTATTATTACCAGTAAATAAACTGATATCAACGCTGTCTAAGACAGAAAAAATGAACTTTTTTAAGTTAATACATTCAATCGAATGTTTAACTAGTGCATTTGTCATGTCCTTTTTTTTAATAGCCAAAATGTGTTCACTGATTCTTTTTTTGAGGGTTCTTGTAGTCATCCCAACATAGTAACTAGGACAGGAGTGACACTGGGCTAAATACACTACCATTTTACTATGGCAAGTATAATATTTCTTAGACCAATGTGTGATGTTTAGGTGTAAAAAATAAACCATAGATGAATTACTTATAAATCTACATTGCTTACAATGATGGCAAGCATAGGTACCCTTGGTGTTGATATTCACTTGTTTGTAAGTAGCACATTTGTCTACTTTCTTCTCCAATAGACTCTTCAAATTGACGACTTTTTTGAAGGTGAAATTAGGTCTAATACCCACTACTTTGACTAATTCCTGATTACCTAACACGACCTTCCAATTTTCCAAGATATATTATACTTGCCATAGTGAAATGGTAGTGTATTTAGCCCAGTGTCAGTCCTGCCCTAGTTACTATGTTGGGATGACTACAAGAACCCTCAAAAAAAGAATCAGTGAACACATTTTGGCTATTAAAAAAAGGACATGACAAATGCACTAGGTAAACATTCGATTGAATGTATTAACTTTAAAAAGTTCATTTTTTCTGTCTTAGACAGCATTGATATCAGTTTATTTACTGGTAATAATAAACTTCTTTTGGAATGTAAAGAATCTATTTGGCAAGTATATTTAGGAGCTGATCATGCTCCAGGACTGAATGATTTAGTTAACATAAAGTGCTTTTTACAAATTAAATAAATGTAAGATTTTCACTTGTATATTTATATTTATATATACATTCACTTTGTACATATATTGTTATACATATATTTTTAACACAATTTAGTAAATTAATTTATTACATTTTATATATATATATATATATATATATATATATATATATATATATATACTTTTTTACTTTAATGAATGTAATTAATTTTTGACATTTCATGTAATTATAGTTTGATTATATAAAGTGCTTTAGTGTCTGGGAGAGTTGTTTTCTGATGAAGTTCACGTTAAATAAAGTGAATGAACGAGCTAAATATTGGTGTTCCATACTTTCCTGACTGGATTCATTCATCTTTTTATGTTTTGTTTTATGGTTACTGGTTTCCTTTGTGAGCAGTTATTTCGTTTTATATTCTAATATCATAGTATCTAGTCTTCTCAATTTCTATACTGAAAATTAAATCTGTAGTGACTCGCTCATTATACAATCAATTCCTTTGTTTTACTAATTTCTCTTTCATTGTTTCTAATAATAGCTTGAACAATTTCTAATCCACAACCATTAAAAATATTCAAAAGTTCCTTATGGAATTCATTTCCTTCCACTACATTATTGGGATATTTAAATATCCTTAAACCCTTAGGTACAATATGTTTGTTTAAACACTCGTGTAAATACATATTGTCCAAGTTTAATGTCTTGTACCTTAACAAGCAGTCTGTAATTTATCCAATGATTCCATGTATGTGTCATTGGAATTAGACCTTAGGTTGGTGTCTTCGGAAAACTGAAACGGCAAATTTTGATTGAGCCAGTCATGAAACTCCACTGGTATGTTCCTTTCTCTTGCTGGCAAGAAAGATGGTAATCTGTCATTACTGCCTTCAGATGAACGCAGAATGTTAGGTGTAATGTGAAAATTAGCATTACTACTTCCGGGATTGTCGGCCTGCATTCTATGGACCATACCATTGTTGCCTTGTCCCGGAGGTAGTTGTTCACTAAGTTCTAGTGCCTCTGGACCACTTCCCGAGGAATTAGAAGATTTGGACAAAATGGTGGCCAGTCCGTGACTTACTGGATTAAGTAAGTGCATGAGTTGAGTTAATTTTCCCATAATCTTGTGGAACTCTCCCACCTCGGAACCCCTAAGGCCCTCATTCTGCCTGGTATGTGTGATACTGCCTTCACTGTCCTCCATAAAAACAAACACCAAACCAAAAAATGGAGTATGCCTTGTAAAACCACAAACCAAACAGATGCCAGTTGTAGTGTGCAGGTAACCACAAAGCTGTAGCCAGGAACATTTCTAAGAAAATGGCCACTACACGTTTTCTATAAATGCAAATAGCAAAAGAAGCAGACTCCACCAGATAAAATCCAGTATTTAATGGTAAAAAAGAAAACTGCCACACCACGTTTTCAGAATTAAAAAATAAACGTTGCTGAATGCCACAAAACGTTTTCGTAGGAGTAACACTCGAACTTCATCAGATAAAAGTTTTCATGTTGTCACTTCCTTTATATATCCTTCTTAATCAGAACATTGGTTCAATAAAGCAATTAATTCTTTAAAGGAACATGCACTCAAGCACATATATATATATATATATATATATATATATATACACATATATATATATATATATATATATATATATATATATATATATATACTGCATTTCTTCGTAAATAAGACCTAACCAGAGAATAAGGCCTAGCATGGTTTTCCAGGGTGGTGATGATATAAGCCCTACCCCATAAATAAGCCCCAGTTAAGATCGTCAACAACACATGACGGACATATTGAATTATAAAATAATATTATTGACACCCGTTGACTGAGGTTATCATACTCTGCTCGCCATTTTCAGACCATTGGGACACCCAACTTCTTCTCTTTGCAGAAAGTCATAAGATTCTTTCCCTGGGAGTCCTCCACAATTCTTACTGTAACCCTAATCATCACTCACACTTGACGGTTGAGATCCTTGGCCCATAAACAGTGGCAGGTGTACTTTGATCGGTCAAAGTACAGACAACACATATAAAGCACACACACTTGATAAGGAATGGCTGTAATTGTGTCTTCTCTTTTTAACCGGTGCCATTTTGTGTTGCCACTCTGGTCTCATAAGTCTTCAATTAACTCCCCCCTCAGACAAGATTAGTACAAAAAAGCAAGAGATATTCCATTGAGTACAAGAAAGGAATCATGGAGGGCTCCCAAGGAAAGAATCTCTTGGCTTTCTGCAAAGAGAAGAAGTTAGCTCTCCGAATGGTCCGAAAATGGCATGCAGCATATGATAACCTCAGTCAACAGGCTAACGAGGGAAATGCTAAAAAGTGCCAGTGTGGATCAGGTCAGCAACCATTTATTTCCTGAGCTGAAAGACATCATCTGTGAATGGATTGCAAACAGAAGAGCAAAGGCTTTGGTTGTGCACAGGGCTGATATTCAATAATTTTCTCTTGCAATGGCACCGCAGGTAGAAATATCCCCAGAAGAATTCAAAGCATCACAACATTGGCTGGATGGCGTCCTTCAGTGATATGAACTGTCTCTAAGAAGATCGACAACACTGTTCAGGCTGGTAGATACTGAAGTTATTAAACATACACTTGTGTTCAAGTCCTTTGTTGATGGCATCGACTTTTCTACATACCAACTCTCCAACATGATTGCTATGGATGAAACTGCAGTGTTTATGGGATAAGGATCTCAAACAACAATTGATCAGAAGGGTGACTCGTCAATCTACATTCCCTCCACTCGTTACGAGAGTGCACGTTTTACCTGCATTTTAGCAATACATCTAGATGGAAATAAACCCCCCACCTCTAATCATTAGTAAGGGAAAGAAAGATAAGACTGAATGTGTTTCAGGCATTTACATTTTTGAAACCGAAAAAGCCTGGTGCACACAAGCAGTTATAAGGAAGTGGGTCGATGTAATGCTGCCACTTGTTTTGCAAGATGGTGAAAGAGGTCTGCTAGTCTGGGATTCAGCCAGCACTCATCGCGCTAAAGAAATGAAGAAATTCCTTGCACAGAGAAGAATAGATCAAATAATGATTCCCACAGGAATGAGTGCCTATCTCCAGACTCTTGATATTGCAATAAACAAGCCATTCAAGGACAATTTGTGCATGGAATTCAATAACTACATTGAAAATAGAATGGAGAGAAATCAGCATAGAAACTTTGTGAAGCCTAGCCTGCAAGAGGTCATGACTTGGGGGAAAAATTCAGGGGATAAAATCACTGACAGCTGTGTTGCCAATGCACTACAAGCAGGCTACTTGGGCAAGCAGTGTTCATTTAAGGAGAGCTCTATTGCTAGGCATGACAGATTGGGGCCAATGGTTCTACAGGAAATGGAGTAGCAAGAAATTCAGGCCAAAATTTGGGGGTTGGAGACTTATGACAATGTTCCAGAAGAAGATGACATGACTGTATTTGAATAACTGTGAAAGCCAAGGTGTAGATATTCTAAAGTTGAAATGTTTGTTACACTGTATATGTAGAATTCTCACACAACTGTTAACGCGTTACTTAGAACTGTTGTTCAATAACAGAAAAGTACAAAATAAATGTCAATTTGTGTACATGAATAATGTCGATTTTTGTACATGAATAAATGAATAAAGGTAGATTGTTGTACGGTGGGGGTAAATAAGGCATCCCCTGATAATAAGCCCTAATGCGTAATTTGGCGGGGGAAAGAGTATAAGACGTTGTTTTATTTTCGGGGAAATACGGTGTATATATATATATATATATATATATATATATATATATTATATATGATGTATGCACAAAATATACATTGCATACATACAGATTACTGACAGATGGTCGAATGTTCCAGTTGCTGAATAGGAAAAAAAAAGCCAGCACAGCTGATTAAAAATCAAGTTATCAAACATGCCTGCTTTTTTGTATGCTAGATCTTGGTACAGCAGGCATCAGAGAATTTGCCCTTTCTCCACTGTAGTGTAAGCCAGAACTCCATATATATATATATATATATATATATATATATATATATATATATATATATATATATATAGTTACCAGAATATGAAGGGGTACACAATGTTTTTTTTCCTTACTGTTTCAGTGTTCAATTAGTTGCCTTTTAATAAACTGATAAAATCAGTTTTAGATATATGGATAAACAAACATGCACACACACACACACACACACACACACACACACACAGATATATATATATATATATATATATATATATATATATATATATATATATACACATATACATATATATGGATTCCTATCACTTTATCAAAGTCCCAAAACTCCGAAGACCATATGCCTGAAGTTTTGGAACTCTGAACACTTTCCATTGAGATCACCGACTAGCACAGAACTTAGCATTTGCCATTTTTCCTCGCTGTAGTGTGATCTTGGAGTTGGTATATTTAAGTAGCAGAGGGTGTGGGGGGGTGAACAGGCACTTGCCCCCTACAAAAGCATAAACATAAGTTGTTTTATTTTATTTATTTATTTTTTTTTTGTCTTTTCTTATCGTTTCAATATCTCGGCTATATGGTCTTCGGAGTTTTGTGATAGGGATCCATATATATATATATATATATATATATATATATATATATATATATATATATATATATATATATATATATATATATATATATATATATATATATATATACACACATATACACACAACTATTGGTACAGATAGAGTTTTATAACATCTTTTGCCTACAGGTGCAGCATTCATTTATGGAACTGAACAAAAGTAGACTTAAGATGTTCTCTAAAAATGTACACATTACAATGGCACCTAAATAATTGAGCTACATTGTTCTGACTTGAGATTTACCTCCGACAAAATTTGTCTCTCCAGAAGAAAATAAATAGTTTAACGCAATGATGCAGACACTGTAATTTGGCAGAATTTTGTCAGCAAAATTGTATAATTACTATAAATGTATTTGGATTAACATACCTTTATGGGTAAATAAATGCACTGCTCTTGTACTCGTAAGGCATAAATCCAGTGTGCCTAGAATTTAGCAGCAGAAACTGTAAGTGATTTACATGTTATCTCTTCCTGTGTTATTTTAAAAAGTATAAAGATGTGTGAATTTGTTGCAGTATTTTTATATTCAGAAGGCTACAAAACATTAAAACCCAATGAAGCATTTAATTTTAAGTTTGATTAATTTCTTTCAAGGGAATCATTGTGCTAATAATAAAGTGACTTTTATTGTTCTATGTTATTAACTATATTTCTGTTAATATTCTTTTACAGCCATCATTTGTTATAGAATCTGTCAGTTTATGAGCAATCAGCAGTAAAATATTTTCTAGCACTAAACCATCAAGGTTTCTCTTTCATTTACAATATGTTTTAAAAGCTTGATATAAAAGTCCAAGGAGTTAATAGGATGCTCTTATGGGATATACTATTAAAACATAAATGCCTTGAATTTTTAAGTTGTACTGATTGGATTTTTCTTCTTCTTCAGAACAAACTAAAAGCAGCACAGTGTAAAGTAAGAAGCCAATTTACCTGCTATACTTTCAGTTGAATGCAGAGTCAAATTTGAGGCAGTCAAGTGTTATAGCATACCTAATTTATATACTAGTGTACTACCTCAGCCTCGAGCTATATCACAGCAAACTGAAATGTATTCATTGGAACCTACAGCACATGAGAAATGTGCTGTAAATTATATTGCTGCAAATGTCACCGCACTTGTGATGTGTGCACAGATGTGTTCCAAAGGTTCTGATTTTATGTAGATTAATTGCAGAGTCAGTTAAGGTTGCATTGAGTTATCAGTCCTATAAAATATAGTCCTTGAATAGATCACGGTTATGTTAAACACAACCATTGGTGAGGTTAGTATCACAAAGTACTGAATCTGTTTAGTGCATAACATTCTTCCTAATGTAGAGGTGGAGTCTCGGGACACAAGCTCTTTCTTGTGTATGCTTCATTATCATCAGTGATTAAACCTAGAAATATGAGAAGAGACAATTGGGAACATATTTTCCTGGAGTGTAATGAGTCCTGCAGACTGCTCTGTCAGAAATACTGGGTGAGCAAATTGGTGTAGCTAAGGAAATTATTTTTTGAGCTATGATACAGAATCGGAATTTCTTAGACATAGTAAGGCCTTGTTGCGTCTAATTACGATGGCTGCCAAAAAAGCAATTACTGGAAAATGGAAATCAAAGTCTGAACCAACTTTACTAGAAGTAGTGAATATAGTAACAGAGACAAAACAACTGGAATTGAGATCTTTAGAAAAGAGTAGAAACAAATTGCATAGTTAAAAATGGAAATTATGAAAACAATGCATTCAGAGGAGGAACGAGCTTTAAAAGAAGGCAGGATGTGAATGAGCTTTGTATTGTTTAACTGACAATGACCGGATAGATTATAAATGATGTATATTGTTTGCAAATAAAATTATGTCAGAGTGGTTTGTTTTCATTTATATAAATGTATGACTGAATATGTCATACATGGGGCAGGATTCACGAAGCCTCCGTGTAAGAGTTACAAGGCTTACACGGAGGCTGCAGTTAAACGGTGTGACATCAGCATGTCATGCATATGCATGAGGGCATGCTGAATCGCACCTAAGGCTAACACGAGCCCTGTAAACGGACATGCCCCCAGAAGAGTAAAAGTCTCGAAAGTAAACCCCCACGACAGAGTTCGTGGAAATGTGAATAAACACAACACAACACATGCCCCCATAGACTATGAACATAAAATGTATAAATGAACATCTTATATATTTTTTTTATAAGTTGTAAAGATGTTTGCCCATGAGTGCGCTCGTTTGCGCGGGCGTGCCTGGCGATTAGCCACAGTTAGCAGTCAGTGGAAAAGCATATAAGAACTAAATATGCAAAGTAAGCCAAGAAGCAGTAGCGTAGCGTTAGAGACATCGGCTGAAGAGGAGGCAGTCATGGTTTGAGCCCCCACAACATCAATTTTTATTTTTAGTGAAATAAGCACGAAACAAGTCCCTGACATATAAGAACATATATAAAATTATATTTTATGTAAAATGTAATAAAATGGGCCATGTATTTTGAAGAAATGTGAGATAAAAAAAAAATGTCAGATGTTCCTGTAGCTGAGCTACAGTCTAACAAGTTGAGGATATCTGCTTGTAGGTGAGCAGTGTTTTAACAGGTGTAAAATGAGTGCCCGTAGGTGAGCAGTGTTTTAACAGGTGTAAAATGAGTGCCTGTAGGTGAGCAGTGTTTTAACAGGTGTAAAATGAGTGTCCGTAGGTGAGCAGTGTTTTAACAGGTGTAAAATGAGTGCCCATAGGTGAGCAGTGGTTTAATAGGTGTAAAATGAGTGCCCGGGGTTGAGCAGCATTTTAGCATTCTGAAACTGTGTGCCCGTAGCTCAGCTGAGTGTAATATGTGTGCTGACAGCCAAACGACGCGTAAACCAGCGTGATCCATTTGCGTGGAGCTGCGCACCGTGCCAACAAGCTAACCGGCGGGCAACGTTGAGCAAGCTGTATCAAAACTGCCTTTACACAGACACACCTCCTAGCCTGTGTAGACAGTCATAAAATATAAAAAGCAATGGCCAGGTTCGAACCCAGGATACCATGCACCATAGTCAAAGTACTGAACTGCTAAGCCATGACAGCTGCTCTTAGAAATGCAGTAATAGCATATATATAGGAATGAATGGAAAGAGGAGCATGACAAAGCAGGTTTTGTGAAGCTGATACAATTCCAAAATGGCCAATCAGAGATATGTGCGGGAAAAACGGCATATACAAGCCTCATAGGCAGGAATATACAGCATAACCAATTGTGGAATCGACTTGCAGCCAGGATGTCAGGTGTAGGAGAGGGTAGTTGCTTCTGAGCACAGAGGTGGGGCATTGAGGAGTCCAAATATATGGTTTGGCTCCTTGTCCATGATCATGTGGCCCAACTCATGCAGGGCCAGGTCCTGTGGGGAGCATATAGGGCTGAGGCGTGGGACCGGTTGGCACATCATCTTACCAGTGCCACAGGAATACCAAGGACTGGTGAACAGGTCTGTCACCACCATGCGAACCTGAAGAGACGGAAGCAGGACCAACTGAACCGTCAGATCCAGGAGGCCCGGCAAATGGCCAACACCCCACTACTGAGTAAGTTATATGTTTGCCCCCCCACCCAACAAGTGAATTTAATCTGCTGGACGCCACAAAAATAAACTCTAACTAAAGAAGTAGCTACTGGCTCCCTGAGAGATTTCTCCCCTCCTATAAGCCAGTGAAACTGTGTGCTTCGGTTTGCCCCCACACCCAACAAGTGAATTTAATCTGCTGGATGCCACAGAAATAAACTCTAACTAAAGAAGTAGCTACTGGCTCCCTGAGAGATTTCTTCCCTCCTATAAGCCAGTGAAACTGTGTGCTTCGGTTTGCCCCCACACCCAACAAGTGATTTTAATCTGCTGGACGCCACAGAAATAAACTCTAACTAAAGAAGTAGCTACTGGCTCCCTGAGAGATTTCTCCCCTCCTATAAGGCAGTGAAACTGTGTTCTTTGGTTTGCCCCCACACCCAACAAGTGAATTTAATCTGCTGGATGCCACAGAAATAAACTCTAACTAAAGAAGTAGCTACTGGCTCCCTGAGAGATTTCTCCCCTCCTATAAGCCAGTGAAACTGTGTGCTTCGGTTTGCCCCCACACCCAACAAGTGAATTTAATCTGCTGGATGCCACAGAAATAAACTCTAACTAAAGAAGTAGCTACTGGCTCCCTGAGAGATTTCTCCCCTCCTATAAGCCAATGAAACTATGTGCTTCGGTTTGTCCCCACACCCAACAAGTGAATTTAATCTGCTGGATGCCACAGAAATAAACTCTAACTAAAGAAGTAGCTACTGGCTCCCTGAGAGATTTCTCCCCTCCTATAAGCCAGTGAAAGTATGTATTGTTATAACTAAGTGTTATACATAACTTGAATAATGTACAAGCTACTGCTAGGTTAGTCAAAGCTTCCTAGTCAAGGTAGACAGCAGCCAACCCCCCCCCCCCCCCACCACCTAATTAATCTCCTTGATGTATTCCTTCTTGTAACTCCTTTCCTATCTTTTTCTATCTGGTCCATTTCCATCTTTTACTTAGCCTGCCATCACCTATAGAAGCCCTAGCTCTTGCAATTAACTTACTGGCCACTAGGTGGCATCACTCTATAAGCTACTGTATTACAATTTGCTATACTCTTACTAATCCTACCCCTAGGTCATTGTCCCCAGCTTTTTCTCTGACCTTTTACCATCTCTCCTTGTTCCACGTATCCTTTTTCCTGCTACTCTCTACCAAGCCTTAATCTCTTCCTACCAGCTTCATATTTTCCTCTCACTCTCTCCCTTACAAACTCCCATTCTTCCAAACTTACCTGCTACTCTTCTTGGACTTCACTGATTGTCTTCCTTGATAGAACTCTCTCTTATCTCTGTTATCCTGCTGTCTTATTCCCACTATCTCTGGGACACTTGGTCATCTCCCTACCTTGCAACCGCAAGTACTCCTCCATATCCTCCCCACATTACTGATTAACTGTGATTCTCTTCTCCCTCCTCGTCTACGACCTCCTGCACTAAGCTCCCCCCCCTTAGACTATTCCTACTATCTCCCTGCTAGCCCTACTCCTTATCTCGCATATTTTTTTTCCCTTTCCTGTGTTGGTCTTTATACCCTCCCCCTCAGCCCCTTTGTCCCTTCCCACCTTACAAATATACCCCACATTTGGGGACGCCATCTTTTCTTCCCGACCCTTACCTGGCTGCTGTGCTCCCTGCCTCAGTGCTCAACCTACAGTAAGTGTACCAAAGCTTGTTACTGCTCATTGTTGAATATTTCATTAGTTTGCTTTTCCAATGCACATATGAATCTGTTGATGTGACAAGTAAGGGGTTGTACAATGTTTATTGCTGTTGTTGTGAATGCTTACAGCGTTGAGCACGTGTGACTCTTGACTCAAAATTTGTTTGTACACTGGGAAGACATTATGCTGTATTACTTCTAACCTTGACTTTCTGTGCTATGATGTCTGCTCATAAAGGGAATTGCTTATTTAAGCCTTTTACTGCTTAATTTTGTCGGCTTGTTACTGGTTAAGTACTCTCTGAATGCCTCTCCGAGTTAGAACTGAGCTAGTGTAACTGATGCTGAAAATCATTGTAGCTACTTGGTATTGCCCTACTCAAGGCTCAGATAGCTGTCGCCTTGTCTGTAACGTTAAATCGCATGTTCCTCTGGACAGGTGCTTCTCTCTTACACATGGTAGACTTTACTCTTCATAGTTTTCACCCGCCTGCTCATTTTCTGAACTACTTACATCATATCATTAAAGTGAGGCTTTTTGAACTGTTTCCTAAGCTCCTGCAGTGTTTTCTAGGGTAAAGCATTAGCAAGTATTCCTGATTTGTTTTACTTTTTCCCTCCACGTATCCAGAGCATTCCTTTTTAACATTGTTTTAGTGCTATGGCAATTGCTGTACAGCTTCGCACAACTTTAAATTAGCGAATTCTGTGCATGGCATTGATATTTACTATATTTACACTGCCCTAGGTGTGCAGCGCTACTACAAACTAGCTTTCAAAGCACCCTACAACTAGGATTTTAATTAATTGCACCTTTAGATGCGTGGCACTGATATTTACTCTATATTCATTGCCCTAGGGCCCACAGCATTGTACTGACTGAGCTTTCATGACTACTTGCCCTTAGGACTACAACTAATCCCTCCTTTAGCCTACACACGTACAAAACAGTCTGTTTCAGACTACGACATAGATATATCCATCGTACTCTGTCCCCTAAGCTCTCTGTGCTGTATGAGCTTAGCTTACATAGCGACTTACACCAGGGACCTTTTCATATGGCGCTATTGAACATTTAACTTTTACAGTAATATATCCCTTGCAGGAATAGAGAGGAATGTCTTTTTTTCCATAATTACCCTGTTTAGCTAATAAACTAACCACATATTTTTTTATTTTTGTTTAGTCAACATAGCTCAGCACAGTTTACTGATATTTGATATATATATATATATATATATATATATATATATATATATATATATATATATACTTAATCACACAGTGTAGTTTAATTGATTGTCTGCTTATGGTGTTTTCCTATTTAAATTAGCAATTGCAAATCTGTGTTTACTCTAATTAGCTGAATGTGATTGTAGCCTAGAGTGCATAAGAGCTTTGATACACCAACAATAATACTCTTAGACTGTGATATTGAATTAGAGTGCCTATGAGCCTTGTTACACCATCAAGAATTAATCTTTGTATGTTACATTGCATGCTGGATAACTTAGAATAGCCTTTACCTGATTTGCCTGTTGTATGTGTTGCATGCCTCACCCCCTTTTTTTCCTCTCTTTCTTTTTATTACCAGCTGTGTGCTTTGGTTTGCCCCCACACCCAACAAGTGAATTTAATCTGATGGACGCCACAGAAATAAACTCTAACTAAAGAAGTAGCTACTGGCTCCCTGAGAGATTTCTCCCCTCCTATAAGCCAGTGAAAGTATGTATCATTATAACTAAGTGTTATACATAACTTGAATAATGTACAAGCTACTGCTAGGTTAGTCAAAGCTTCCTAGTCAAGGTAGCCAGCAGCCAACCCCCACACCACCTAATTAATCTCCTTGATGTATTCCTTCTTGTAACTCCTATCCTATCATTTTCTATCTGGTCCATTTCCATCTTTTACTTTGTCTGCCATCACCTATAGAAGCCCTAGCTCTTGCAATTAACTTACTGGCCACTAGGTGGCATCACTCTATAAGCTACTGTATTACAATTTGCTATACTCTTACTAATCCTACCCCTAGGTCATTGTCCCCAGCTTTTTCTCTGACCTTTTACCATCTCTCCTTGTTCCACGTATCCTTTTTCCTGCTACTCTCTACCAAGCCTTAATCTCTTCCTACCAGCTTCATATTTTCCTCTCACTCTCTCCCTTACAAACTCCCATTCTTCCAAACTTACCTGCTACTCTTCTCGGACTTCACTGATTGTCTTCCTTGATAGAACTCTCTCTTGTCTCATCCCACTCCGTTTGCCCTTTGGGCTCACTCCACTCCCCTACCCTGCCCCCTATTTCTACCCACCCCCAGTGCTCCTACATTTATCCTCCCACAGACCACACCCCTCCAAACTCTGCACCTATCATACTAACCATATAGTTATTACGCCCAACCCCTTTCTCTCATAACCCACTCAATCAAACCATCTCTAATCACCCCTTCTCCTCTCTCCTATTCTATTAATAATTCTCTACATTCCTTCTATCTCTTACCCTCCATTTTCTCTATTCAACTCACCATCCTAAGAATGTCTATCTCTATAATTCGCCACAACATTCATATTTCAATGTGGATTTTCTTATTACCACCTCTATCCACCACTTATCTCATTGCCTCTTATGAATATTCTCTTAACAATACCCTACCATTACCATCCAAAGACACCTCATCTACTACAGAATTTTCTCCTTACTACCTCCTAAATATCATTTTCAAACCCAACTACCAATTAGCCAAATATCATCGACTTACACATATTAAATACTCTAACCTAAAAGCTAGAAAAGTATTTTATTTCTACTGCAAGCCACAACAACCTAAACCTTTACTACCCCTTCAATCTCTATTAGATGGTGACATCCACCCAAACCCTGGCCCTAACAATCCCCCCACCCCTACAAATAACTACCAAGACAATTTGATAACCTCTTCACCTACCAAACCTACCAACTCACTCTTAATTGCACATCTAAACATACGCAGTATTTGTAACAAAATTGCTCAACTTCATGCCCTCTTACAGGCCCATCCATTTGATATTTTATGTTTATCAGAAACATGGCTAAAACCCACCATTAAAGACAATGAAATCAACCCTCCTGGCTATAATATCATCAGACTTGACCGTACTTCCAAAAAGGGGGGAGGAGTAGCAATCCTCTACAAAAATGAGCTTCAAGTCAGTACACTTAATCTTACTTTACCCACAAACACTAGTGCAGAAATAATTTTCTCCAAACTTCAGCTTAATACAAGTAAAGCCATAATCATCATCTGTGTCTATCTTCCCCCAGGGAACAATAGTAATACTGTAGAGTATATTTTCAGCTGGCTTTCTAGTAACATCCCTCAGGAAACCATAATTCTTGGGGACTTCAACATTGATTGGAATTCCTGTACAAATACCAACCCCACCACCCACATTAACCTTTATGGCTTTTCTCAACTTATAGAATCCCCCACCAGAACCAATAAAATCAATAACAAAGCAACCAATTTAGACTGGATACTTACCAACACTCCTCAGCAAACCTACACAACAGGTATCCTTCCAGATGACCTCAGTGACCACTCTCTAACATATATTATCAGACATAAAACCTGCATAATATTCCCTAACACCTTCCGAACAATACGCTCAAAAAAGCATTTTAACCCACAACTTTTCCAAGCAGAACTCGAACAATGTAATTGGACCCCATTAAAAACTCTCCCTCTAAACAAAGCAGTGGAATACTTTAATTCTACATTCTTAGCCATCCTGGATCATCACGCTCCAACTCGTTCTATTAGAATCAAAGCCAAACCAGCCCCTTGGCTTACTAACAATACTAAACAAAAAATCCTAGTTAGAAATAAACACTGGACAAAATGGCATACTACTAAGAATCCAATAGACCAGCAAACCTTTAGAGAACATAGAAACAGCACAAAAAGAGCCATCCTGCTAGACAAAAATAATTATTATCTCCAAATACAGCAAACCTCTCTCAGACAACCAAAAAAATTCTGGACTAGTATTAATAATCTTCTCTACGCAGGTCAATTGATCACACCCAATCCTCAGGGTTCTAAATCCAATAATCCGATACAAACTGCAAATTCCTTTAATTCTTTCTTCACAGATACCATCCAAACTCTAGCCAGCCACCTATCACCTGATATATCCAACCTACCCACTTCTTCTGCTAATCTACCCCCTTAATTCCACCCCCAACCTGTGTCTACCTCATACATCTCCTCCCTTCTCCAAAAGTTAAAACCTTCGTCCCCATCAGCAGACAAACTACCTGCAGAATTCTTACAAAAAGGAGCTAAGGCCATTGCCTACCCTATTTCCATTCTAATAAATAGATCTATAAACGAAGGAGATGTCCCATTAATCTGGAAAATCTCTCATATCATCCCACTACACAAAGGGGGAAACTCCAATGACTTCTCCAACTATAGTCCCATAGCTTTATTATCCCCTATAGCCAAAATTATGGAGAAATGCATCCACAAACAAATTCTCAACAACCTCCTCCAAAATAACCTAAATGCTAACTGCCAACATGGCTTCAGACCTTTCCACAGTACCACCACTGCCCTGCTATCATTCTCAAACTACATCAATAACAACCGTAACAACAACTTTCTTTCATCAGCTGTCTTCATTGACCTATCTAAAGCTTTTGACATGGTTAACCACCAACTTATCCTGCATACACTTAAGTCTCTTTCACTTGATTCTCTATCTTTGAACTGGTTTACATCCTACCTTAATAACCGTCAGCAGGCTGTACTCTGGCACAATGAACTATCTAATCACCTCCCAATCTCCCTCGGTGTCCCACAAGGCTCTATTTTAGGCCCACTCTTATTTTCTATCTTCATTAACAACCTGCAATCTGCTATTCCATACTCCAACTGCATTCAGTATGCAGATGACTCTACCTTAATTTGCTCAGCTGCCTCACCAACTGAACTTCAGTCCCTTACCCAAAAAGCCTTCAGCACTGTAGAACAATGGTTCTCCCACCGCTGCCTCCTTCTAAATCCCAAAAAAACTAAATTGCTACTTTTCAGCCCAACCAAAAAGTCCATCTCTTTACATTTCAACCTCACTTCTACTAATGGTACCCTTATCTCACCTGACCCTACCACTAAACTGCTAGCAATAACAATTGACAACAATCTAAACTTTGATATACACATAAACACTACAATAAAATTAATTAATAAGAAACTGGGATCCTTTTACAGAATCAAACCTTTTCTTACTCCAGTAGCTAGGTCTGCTATAGCTAGGACTCACCTTTTATCCACTCTGCTCTACGCCGCTCCCATTTATACTAATATCTCAAAAAACAACCTAAAGAAACTAACAACTTCCTATAATAATATTGCTAGATTTGCTACAGGCTCTCCTTTCAGAACACATCACTGCCTTAATCTTAAACAATTAAACTGGCTAGAATTCCTTAACCAGCTTCAATTTCACCAGCTCACAATAGCTCATAAGACCCTGTATCAAACTAGCAGCACTCCTATACTCTCTAGCCTCATCACACCTTATAACAATCTCAAAAATCTATGTTCCTCAAACAAACTGCTGATTAATACTACTAAATCCAACAACTCAGCAGGTGACTCCTTATTCTCCAACTCTGTAGGAAAACTATGGAATCAACTTCCTTCCGATATCACAGCTCAGACCTCTCTTTTTCTTTATAAAAATCAACTAAAACCATATCTCAATAATCACTGGCTATGCTCCTATACTAACTCTGACTAATTCTGCCCCCCCCACCTACTCTTCTCACCCTTCCTTCATCTACTACCTATTACAAATTAACAATATATCCTATAGTACACAAATTTTATGTATATATGTTTATAAGTAAAAGTTATCTCTGTACCTTAAAGAACTGGATTACTATTATACAGTATTAGTTAAAACTTTTGTATTATCTTATATTTTCTTTGACTTCTTTGACAACACTGTACAACTTCTATTCTTTTAGCATCTATTTACTCTGTACAAATACATGGAACTTTTCTCCCCGGGCCTCTACTGGAAATGGACTTGCATCCAGTTAGACTAGCCCAGTCAACAAATGTAAACTGTAAATGTAAATGCAGTATACTTTAAGCAACTTAAGAGTAGGTTAGAATTGAAAAAAAAAAAAACTTTTATTTCTTCTATTTTTTATATTCTTTTAAGAATTTCTTTAACTAACATGTTATGCTAAAATTATACTGCTTTTATGGTACAATCATTGCTGTATAAAACTGTTTTGATGTTATTCTCTATTAAATTGTAAGTTTTTTCCTTGGAGCTTTTCTCCCCGGGCCTCTACTGAAAATGGACATATATCCAGTTAGACTAGCCCGGTCAACAAATGTAAAATAAAATGTAAAATAAAATAAAATAAATAAAATAATTATTTATGTAAGAAATTAACCTAGCTGATATTATGGAGATGTGTATTCCAATATTACTTCATTTATATTACAGCTGCAGGTGTCCGTTCTATGAACAGTCGAGCCTATGCCGATAGGCTGGTGCAGTTGCACCACCAGGCAGGTCAGTAATTCTCTCCCTGTAACTGTAAAAAAATATATAAGTATGACAGTTAGCAAAAGAGTGCAGTGTAGTCACTAATTAATAAAATGTGCATGCAACAGTGTAAGAGAGTTTGCAAGTATTGCTTGATTACAAAAGTGTGATGCAGCCTGTAATCCAAACATAAAAATGAAACAAGTCTGAAATAAAGATGTCCCACCTGTAATATAATAGTACATAACCTGCAGCAGGCTGAAAAGTACAGCTGCAGAAGCTGAGTAAAACACATGTGTGAAATATATCCCTGTTGAAATTCTGAAACATGACATAAGTGAGACTGTTGGAAAGGATTGTTATAACTAAAAGTAAAACATGTCAATAAAGCCTAGAATTAAGTACCATCCTGAATTGTAAAAATAAAACAAGTGAGAGAGTGTGAGAAAGAGGTATGAATCCACCAATAAAGTAGTAATAACTCCTGAATAAAGTATACTGCAGTCAGTACAGAATGAAATGAATGTGACAGGCAGAACCAAACAGCAACATGTGTTGAAAAAAGTACTGAAGATGGAATGTGTGTCCCAAAATCTGGATATGTTGCTCTCAGTTTGCAATATGCAGATAGTATGGTTGTCTGAAATACCAAACATCCACAGTTGTCTAGAGCCATATAAAGCAAATGTAGCAGGATGATGTAGCTGAACAGAGCCAGATATGAATGTGTATGAATAAATATGAAATGTATATTGATGTAGCAGTAACATTCCTATCACCAACCTGAATTAGTTATCACATAGGAAACTATAGTCAGACCTGTAGTGTGCATATATCTGCAGCTAGTAGAAATGTACAGCATATGTATAGGTATTTGAAGTTGTTAATTAAATATTTCTTCACCCTACCCTATAACCACAAATAATCCATTCCATGTGAAATGGGTATTTGCATTCACAATTAACACCCCTGGTCATTTGTCCTGTTGGTTCATACATATTTGCATGTACATTGATGCATGTGCCCTGTTCATACATCCAAACCTGATGGCCTGTTGCCACCAATCAACCCTGCATGTTGTTGGATTGTGTATTGCTGTTCAAATTATGCATGTGTTATGCTTGCTGTTCAATGGCTTGAATTTATGGGTGTTTGGTTAATGGGAATACTAATGCATGCTGTTACAAGTAATTGTGAATGGTATTGTATGTTACTAACCCAAACTGTCATAACATAATGCAAAACATAGGACGACAGGGAAGGCGGGTTCCAGCAGACCCACCTCTCCCACCTCAGCTGGCGAGTGCACCTGGCAGTAGTGCACAGGCCGGACCCTCCTCCGGTGGCCCTTTGCCACCTGCAGGTGGAAGCGCTGCAGGGGATGGGGCTCTTCCCCCCTCTGCAAGCATGGCTGGAGGAGAACATCCACTCACCCTCCGTAGTGTCCGGACTGTGGTGCGTAGGGAGATCTGGCACGCTGTGCTTGGGCCCCTATGCCAGCTTGAGGCATAAGTGGCACAACTCACGGGCGTGCCTGCTGCCCGGCCTACACAGCCCCCAGCACAGCCCTGTCCTGGGCAGTGAAGGCATAGTGGCAACTGCCCATGGGTGGGGAATCTCAGTTCCACTGTTGCCATCTGTGGGCTCATAGGCTCGAGATATCCAAACATCCATCCCTGTCAATTGTGTAACCCCCCCACATGTGTCATACACCACCCCTGTATGCGTCTTGTTTGTCTTGTCTGTTAACCTCCCCTACCTACCTCCCCAGCTATACCGACTTCCTGTACCTGACATACCACTCTCATCTGAAAAAAATAAATAAATAAAGGGCACTCTGTACCCACAAAAAAATTACGCCTCATACATAGCTGCCCATTTTGCATACATGTCTGCTGGACATGTAAACTGGCAATTACAATTGGCTGTACAACAAATATTATTGTTGTCCTCACACCTCTCTCAGGGGTGGAAGGTTTCAAATTTCACACCAAATTACAAACATATGCACAGCTGTTGCTGACGAAGAAATGAGCAGCTATGGGCCTTTCCTACATCCCTTCTGCAAAACCAAAGCTTGTTTTCCTACTGTCCTACCCTCTTTGTGCCCCCTTTTTCACCACTTTCCTATCTCCCCATTTTCTTTTCTTTAAAGGAAAATAGCTGGGTGTCTTGTGACAGTAAGCACTTTTAAGCAGTAGTAAGCAGGTGTGCGCGAAGCTAAGCGGCAGTGCACATGCGTGCGCTCCGCGCAAACCAGTTCTAACCTGCTTACAACTGCTTAAAAGTGCCTTAGTCACTCTGAATGACAAGGCCTGTAGTTTACTCAGCAGCAAAATAAAATACCTCCCTCAGTCTCGAACCCAGGACCTTGGAAACACTAGTCTGCATGACTTACCACTAAGCCATGACTGCTATACAAGAACATTGTGCTGAAAGAAATATATCATAAAATAGTAGGAATTAATGTAAAGGGAATATAGCAAGTCTAGTACACAAAGCATGTCATGTACATTTACTGTCAAATCTAGTGGATTTGTAAAATAGTACTGTGTGCTGAGAAACAGTCATGCTAGTTGGTAGCTACTAGGTAATAATGTCACAGTAGCATCTGGCAAGCCACACACATACTCAGAGCAGGATAAACACTGCCATAGTTGAACAGTTAAAAGATCAGACATAGCAACTGTGACTGAGTTACAGGGATGTCCCTGATGTGAAAACAAATGTCAACTGTGCCCCACTGACACCCTGTCAAATGTACTAACAGTAGGCAGAAAGGTGTAACTACACATGCAATGGTAACTATGACAGACTGAAGGTATGCACCACCTGCACGACACAAATGGT
Source organism: Protopterus annectens (assembly GCF_019279795.1). Lineage (NCBI taxonomy): Eukaryota > Metazoa > Chordata > Ceratodontiformes > Protopteridae > Protopterus > Protopterus annectens. The sequence continues at coordinate 1,971,404,042 of NC_056725.1, read as the reverse complement.
GTACTAATACATATGCTTGAAATAACCCACAGTCACAACTGCAGAGTATCAGAATATGTCATTGGAGTAACCCACTGCTATGTACCATTCCAT